>NC_055973.1:16871769-16896769 GCF_018492685.1 Alosa sapidissima | reverse complement strand
ATACAAATCACCAACTTTTGTTGCCCTGTTGACATATAACTTTTAAGATTTAGTGGCATAACGATATGATCAATAACAGTTGGCAACACCAGACTATGTGCAGTTAGATAGACCTTAGTAACATTACAATAAATACTGAAATGCGAACTAGTACAAAACATTTTTGAGTGCGCTTTGGAAATATTAAGGAATGATTCCATGCATTGAAATTGGAAAGTGCATAAACTCGGCACTGTCAGAGTTAGCAGACCCAGCCACTGGTGTCACAGTTCAGACTTAGTAGCTGTGCTGGCAAAAGGGCTCCATCGTCTTAGAGCGCAATGATAAGTCGGACCTCTAGCTGCAGACTGGGAGTAAATGGAAATGAGATGTGATCTTTATTCTGATGTCCATTGGAACAAAGAGGCTGAAGTTATTGCAGAGCCATGCGGTAAAAATGGAACGCAATGTTTCCATTAGCAATAACAAAGGGTTCTGTCAGTGGGCCGACCTTTTCTTATTTCTCTGGTGGATGTCTTTGAATTTCTCCTTGCGTCGCTCTTTCCAGCAGAAACAAAAGAAGGACATTTGCTCTGGGAAGGTAATCTAAATGTAAAGACCAAATGCCGGCCGGCACATGTTTTCCCCTCCATAATACGTGGTGATGTTAATGAGCATGCTACTGCTTGGTTCTGAGCCTTAATAGTGTGAGTGCATTGACACACTAGCAGGTTGTGGTGTCAGCAACAAAATAGCAGAACTTTACATGGAGCTCAACATACCAATTGCATTCATTGTATTTTTCATTGTTTTGTTTTTCTTTTCTCACCATCATGGAGTTGAGTAGAGGAGGGTTTCACTCTTTCTATTTATCTTTCTCTCTACTTCATTTACATCCTGTGAACAGTTTCAATTAGCACAAAATGTATCAACATGAATTCTGCAAAGCAGGCTGAGTATGCTACCCAGTGTTTCTGGTTTAGCCCTTTGTGTGTGTGTGTGTGTGTGTGTGTGTGTGTGTGTGTGTGTGTGTGTGTGTGTGTGTGTGCGTGCGTATGTGTTTATGTATATGTGTGTGTGTGTGTGTGTGTGTGTGTACCATATGAACACAGATGTGCTCTGATTAAGGGGATACAGAGGATGACAGAAGTGCATTAGCGTGATGTATGTGCTGTTAGCCAGCTAGCAGCTAATTCCAAATTTAGCAACAAATTCATACACAGTACACAGTTCAGGTCAAGATTTAGTGCTTGTGTCAGGAATTTGATGGCTTTTAAAAATCTTTCTTTTTCTCTCTGTTGAGAGAGTGGGGTGGGTGACTAATCTTTTTTTATCTTGTAATGAGCAATGTTTTCAGGTCATGTGCATGCATGCATGCATGTTTATGTTGATTACCACACTACAGTCAGGTGTAAGGATGAACAACCAGATACAATAAATGATGATATGTCATATGAGAGAGAGAGAGAGAGAGAGAGAGAAGGCAGTGACAGTAAAGAGAAAAGAGAAAAACTGCATCTGATCACAGTGCAAGACACTGCAGGCTAAGTGCAAGACAACAGGTTTCCTTTCCCCTCTGAACAGGTGTCGTCCATCTGCCCTGTGAGTGTTTTTTTCACTCCCAGCCTGTTATTTGTCCCACTTAGTGCCTTTTAGTGAGTCAGACTCAAGGAGCTTTCCCCCAGAGACGATGGCACTGCGTCAGGTGCACGAGCATGCTCCTCTGTCCTCCTCTCCTCTCTTCTACTTTTCCAGGTCAGTGCAGCTAGCGCGTGTGTAATCAGAGCCGAGGCCAGGGCTCGCCCACCTGCCTGCCCAGCCGCCCATCAAAGCACAAGGAACCAGACAAACGGCGACCACTGACATTGACTCGCTCCACTCTGGCTCCCGGGGAGGGAGGGAGGGAGAGAGAGGGAGGGAGGGGAGAGGTGAGGGGTGTAGCAGGACCTTCTGATGAGACAGTGCTCATGTGTGTTTGAATTAAAATCAGATTGAATGTCGCAGCATCATCACCTTAACAGCCGAACAAAGGTGTTTCGGTTCAAGGATTGCGATAAAGGCACACCTGTCTGGCAAGCTTTAGTACGGCTTGATGAGCTGTCGGCACAGAATTTGTTATTTATTTATTTTATTTGTGTGTGTGAATGTGTGTGTGTGTGTCTGTATGTGTGCTTGTGTGTGTGTATGTGTGCTTGTGTGTGTGTGTGTGTGTTTGTGTGTGTGTGTGTGTTTGTGTGTGTATGTGTGTGAGTGTGTGTGTGTGTGTGCTTGTGTGTGTATGTGTGTGGCTTTGTTGCTTAGTGTCTCGTGCTCCCTGACTATCTCTCACACATGCTGTCTCTCTCTCTCTCTCTCACTTTCTCTCTCTCTTCCTCTCTCTCTCTGCCTGTGTGTGTGTGTGTGTGGCAATGTGCATTCCCATCCAGTGAGGGGCTATATGAGGACTGAGTCACTCTCCCCTAGTGCTTGGCCTTTCTCATCCAGATAGCTTCCTGAGCAGCTGCACCTGCGGTTGACAGAAGTCGGTGGGATTTGGTGCCCGTGCTGCATGGATGAGCAAGTTATCACTCCTGGAGCTGGGTTAGTATAGACGACGACAGAACCTGAGACAAAGCTGGGTAACCTCATGCTCACATCTGAGCCAAATGTCATTTCTCCCCCTCAATGACTCAGAACCAATTCAGTTGTTTAGTTTAGCCTCACTCAAGTGGTTGTTAAGGTTATTCGTCAGGCTGTAAACTTGTGTTGTGGAGTTGTCGCTTTATTGTGGCACCGTATGTGGAATCCAAAATCCAAACTAATCCAACTCAGTGTGAGTGGAGAGATTTGGCGTGGAGGGTTCTGGCTAACCGGGGCTGCAGCGGTGTCTCTGGTGGTGCGTGGCGGCGGATTAGACCTGCGCTTGCTGCCTGGTTGGGGGCCCGTGAGTCACGGAGGACATGATGTGGTAGGCTGGAGCTGCGCGATCTTAATTAAGCCACAACCTGCTGACTCTCGAGTGTTGTTGGCAAAAAAAATATGACTTCACATCCCTGATTTCCCATCTCTGCTCTTTCAGCGCTGATTACCTTGTGTATTATTACCTTGAATAAAATGAGGCCTGTCTGCCATCTCACAGCTGGAGCCTGTACTTCAACCCAGCACCACCGCAACAGCATGAGTGGGTAAAGCTCTTTAACAAATCCTTTTAGATTGGCATATGCAGTAAAAACAAAGTTGAGGAAGTGTCTTATGTACTGATTTAACAGCACAGTGTTCTTGATTCTGTGTCTGAAGCAGCACTGTACATGTACAAGTGTTAGGGTACATATTAGAGGTTGGTAATTAAGCAATAAGTCCCGAGAGGCCGTTCTATATCGTGAATATAGCACAGCTGAGTGGTGTTATGCACAAAGCGAGTGGAGTGAAGCTGAGTGCCGTTAAACAATCCTCAGCTGTGCTATATTTACGATACAGGACGGCCTCTCTGGGCTTATTACTTTTATAAAACGGCTACCACATATAGGACATTAAAACTTATTTTACAAAATAAACGAATAATCATGACATTTAAAAGCTATTTCATCTACAAATGTCCATTCTTCCGCGGAGTCCCCATAGAATAGTTCCATCGCTAGTAGATTCTTATCGGAATTGTTGCTCAGCAACTTTGAATTTTAACCGTTATGCATTCTAAGCGCATTAATATAGAACGAAATGCGGTCTCAGCCGTGCTATATCGGGGAAATATACAACCACATCGAACGTGATTCAACCAATCATAATCAAGGACCGGAACTATCCATTTTATAATACTCTTATGACCTCACCTTTACACTGGTATAATTCTAAAAAAGGAATGTACTAAGGCAGCTCTAATGAAAATTATTTCTGTAAGAATTTGTATACCATACTTACTGTATTTACATACCGGTAGTATACATAACATATATGTGGCTCTTTTTTAATCTGAAACTTTGTAAGAAGTTCCTAGTTTTAGCTTTCCTTCTCATCTGCATTTATCTGCATTTCTGACTGTCCCTCCCTGTCCAGTGTCATTTCTGCAGTCTGCTGCTTTCTAAATGACTTCCTGCATAATATTTCTATCCTCCCCTATCTCACTGGGACAGTGGCTGGTTGTCAGTGTTATCCTAGCAGGGCTTGCTGAGCTGTTGGCCTTCGACTAAGATAGCAAGCACCTCAACCTACTCACCCTAGGAATAGGCCTGGTGGGTGAACCCTGTGTCACTGGGACTTCTCTGTAATAGCTACTGCAGCGATATAATGACGGGAATGCTGAGACATGTAATGTGTCATCAGAAAGACAGACTTTTCATCCACCATTTTTTATACCTAACTTTTCATCCATTATTTGGTATTTATAATGATCTTTTAAAGTAGCACAGTGCGGATATTCCCATTTCTGCTTATTTTCAACATACTGGGTACCCACTTAGTGCTAAGGGAGTACCCAATTCATTGAAGATTGACCAAAAGGTTCATGTTCCTGGTCAGAACAAAAAAGGTTACATAGTGCAATGCCAGGCATTTTGGGTGCACATTGGTATTGACAGAGATGCACTTCTGCATATCAAAATGAATTAAAAGGCAGAAGAACTGCATCGTGTTCTTTTAACTTTTAAGTGCTGTGACCAATAGTTCTATCAGCACTGACATTTCAGATTCTAAATTATGAAGGTGTAAAATCACACCTACAGCTGTATGACAGAAACAACTCACACCTACTGAAGAGTGTGTCATGATAATGATGCTGTATAATATGTCTAACAAAACAAATGACTATTTAATTATATCAGATAATTACATAAAGACATTAATTGTTTAACTTCAATTGGGCCCTTATAATAAAAGATTATTTTCCAACTTGGAGAGTTTGACTTCTCCCTGTCATCTGCATTAAAGGTGTTTTTGACCAGCAGTGGAGGCAGCTGATGTTTAAATGTCCTTGTCAGGACACAGGGAGAGATGAAGCCGTACCTCCCTATTGTCATACTCTATTAACTCTCCAACGTATGCCTCCCCCCCCCTCTGCCATCCCTTCTCCACTCTCCCCCCAACCTGAGCCCCTGCTGGCTCTTCCTGTTTTGAGTTTTTTATTTTACCCTGAGGGTCCAGGCAACCTTCACCAGCCGCCTCGCAGCCCCACTCACTGTCAAGTGTCAAATCTCCTCACCTTGGGCATTTAAACAAACACACGTACACACACACAAACACACACACACACGTACACACACACATACGCACACACACAAATAAATAAATACACACTACCACAGTGGCAGATCTGAACCTTCCCGCCAGGGCGACAAGACCCTAGTTTGAAGCTAAGAGCATTGTCCATTCGGATTGTTTTCTGGACTTTGATGGAAACTTGGCAGTCTTCCATATGCTCAGTAGCCTACAGTAGCCACTAGCCTAATCTGCCCATGCTCATCTTTGATAAGTCCATGATGGCAAATTTCCATTTGATCTTCCACAGTGGCTTAGTATGATGACCTCTACTGTGATAAGATGTCTTTCCTGTAAGGAGTTTTGGGCAATTCACCTGACTTGAGTGCTATGGGTGTAGGGGGCAAATATTCAATCACAGCTCATGTGTTGTAATACAGAAGCATTTTATAGCCAACTTCCTCTTACATACTCTCCTCAACTAGTTTCAGGTTTATTTAAATTATCAGTAAACCCAAATTGTCAGTAAACTTAAGATTAGTCTCACACAAGAAAGATTCAAACAGCACACAGATGGTGTGTGAAGATCAGGTCCCAGTTAGATGCACTGCATTAACACTGGGATCACAGGCATGGTGTGCTTAGGTTAAAGTAATTGGTATTTGCAGAGACCTGTTCACTGAACACAAACAGACTCTTTCGACAACTTTGGCTGGTGTATTTCATGCCAGAATGAGGCTCTGTGCAGCTTTTTGTCTCGTTAATATGTTTTTAATCACCAGTGCTTGATACCATTGGGGTTAAGCTATGCTTTGCTTTATATATCGGTGTTATCTTCTTGTGGCAGGGGTTTAAGGTTGTGTTGCGTGTGATTTAGTGTGTGCTGCTGTTATCTCGCTGCTGACTGCTAGGTGCAGCGACCAGGGAGAAAAGAGCTGACGGGGGGGGGGGGGGGGGTGCCACCTCACGTCTGTGTCACAGCCTCCGGAACCTTCCACTGACCTCTGACACCTTGTCACCTCCACTGATGTTGTGCAAGATTTGCTAAGGTTAGCTGTGCGTGTGTGTTTGCATATGTGGCCGTGTTTGTTTGTGTGTTTTTGCGATTGCATGGCATTTAGATAGCTTCACACAACACAAATGTTACCACATCAACTACAGACTTAAGTGGTCAACTTTATTATTTTTTTCTCCTACAATAAAAATTGTTATCGCATAATCTCCCTTCATCTGACTTTTCAGTTATCTTCAAAGCAGTCAAATCTGTAGCAGTTTTGAAAGAACCTTCCAGAAGTCTGCAGCTTTGCTTCCTTATTTTTTACTTTGTCACTTTCAAATCTCTCCTAACGGCTTGCCACATCTCTTATCTGATATCTCGCAGACATTGCGCTGTGATTGCAAGTACACCTGTAGGCCTTAGCGTTCGATTGACAGCAAGTTTCATACCAACTATAGCTCTGCCTCTTCGTGTTTCTCAGCTTTTGCATAACCACAGATTGTTTTTAGCTTCATTGCAATTGTCTTCTCCCCTTATGCTTTATTCAGTGTTCCAGTCTTACAAGATATCTGTGATTCTATGTGCGCGCGCACCCACCCACACACACACACACACACACACACACACACACACACACACACACACACACACACAAAGAGAGAGTCACTTGTATGTCTGTCATAAGCAGGGAGGCTCTAGACTGCTTTATGAAGACATCAAGGATATGAATCTCAAAGAAAATATGTTTCTGAAAGAAAAGCATCCCTCAGAGCAACACTACAGTCATAATTACCCAGGCAGGGAGTACTGGGAACGGTTAGCACAGCACTAACTGTATGTCTGCTGGGCACTATTAATCAGTGGCATTCACCCTCACCCTCATCACACGGCTCTGATGAGCTCCCTCCTGATCCTACCTCACAACAGTGGAGTTCTTCCTTGCCACGTGTCACTTTGCCCTGTGCCCACTGCTACAAGGCCCCACTGCATTATGAGTGTGTTCTAAAATTTCCCTCGGGATGAATAAAGTATCTATCTACTGTATCTATCTATCTATCTATCTATCTATCTATCTATCTATCTATCTAAATCTGGCTGATGTGTGAGATTCTCATGTATCATTACTTTCTTAGACACCGTTTGGTGTCTTTTATTTATTTTTTTAGTTGTCGATTATGCCTCACCATACCACCCACGACCCTTCCCCTAGAGTGTAGCCATGTCCTACAATGCCTTTTAAAATCACCGGCACTCTTGCCCACACTGTATGTGTGTCAGCGCTGATGTACTGTTGCCTACATGCGATTTATCAACAAAATCATTGTTTTGAGAGCAAGCACATTTGTCTGCCATTTTCTGCCTCCTACTTATATATTTATTTGACTCCCTGTGTGGTTGTTTTCTCATGAGAGAGAGAGAGATAGAGAGAGAGATATATATATAGAGAGAGAGAGAGATAGAGAGAGATAGAGAGAGAGAGAGAGAGAGAGAGAGAGAGAGAGAGGCAATCTGAGGGAGAGTACATTGTAACAGAATCATACCCTCTATTTAATGATAATAGATGGACTTGCAACTGAATTCAGACAAAATGGGAACATGGCAGCTAGGTAGAAAATCAGATCACAACATCTCACAGGTACGGTATAATGGGAAGTAAAAGAATGCCTTCTCGCTTCAGCTGTTGGGAATTTTCCTTTGTCTGGCTCAGGCCATTGCACTCATTGTTACGCCTCTCCGCAATGGAATTGGATTTTTTTTCTTCTCAGTCTTCTTTCTCTCTCCCTCTTTCTCTCTTCCTGAATCTTTTTCTCTGTGTCATTGGGTGACGTGCTATTTATAGCAGACTTAATTAGTATATCTAAAAGTGATATAGTGAGAAAATGGTATATCCTAGTGACTCCCAATTTGGATTGTGGTAAAGATAATTATTGGGGCAAATTCTTTGCACAGTGAATGTTCTCAGTCAATATGCCAACTGTAATGATTTTTTCATGTCCTGATTAGGATATTTTATTTACAATATCAGAGAAAAGAAAACAGCAAAAATGAAATATTGTGTCTACAAATTTCAATGAGACATTTTTTGTTCCTTCTGCCTTTCAAACTCTTGAACGCTATTTTTTTATTGCCATTTTTGTATTGTTATAAGATGTAAGGCCATAAAGGGAATTTCTAATTCGGTACAGGTCAAGTCCTCCGGCCTTCCACTACAAAGCTGCTTGTAGACTGTGAACACAGCACTTCCGCTCTAACTAGCGTTTGCTGACAACAACTCTCTGATGCGTACCTTTGCATGTATTAGAGCGCAGGAAAGTGCTGTGTTTAGCAGTGTGTGTACAATCCTACCACAGAAAAAAAGCATGTTGCCCTTTAATGTTAGCTCCCAAACCCTACAAACATTCAATCACGCTAACCAAGTTTACATGACTTAATATGGAGCACTGCACACCACAGAAAGGTCATGTTTTTAATGGGTTTCTTCCATCTCTGTGTTTATTTGTTTCAAGTCCAGCATGTAAAATAAATGAAAATAATGTCAGCTCCCTATGTGGGTAACCTATGCTGTTCTATTTCATTGGGGCCTTGTGCCGTTAGTCTAGACCTTTGCCAATTGCATGTAATAAAAATGACATAATCTCAGTGAACCAGAGAGAGAGAGAGAATGTGTGTCCTATTATTGACCCCTTGAACACTCTACACCTTTCTCTAAAATGGCTGCTTCGGTCCACGTAGTGTTGTAAATGGCAGGCATACACACTCTCTCTCTCTACCCGCCCCCCACCCCCACCCCTTCTCAATCTCTCTTATACACAAACACATACAAACATGCACACACACACACATACACACACTCTCTCTCTCTTTCTCTTCATCACACACACACACACACACACACACAAACACACACAAACACACACACACACACACACACACACCCTGTGAGAATGTAGCTTTCCTCTCGCAGCAACATGTAGCGGGCTCTATAATCCGCTGTCCTGGAGCCGTGGCTGTGCAGCGTAAAACTAGCCCGCAATGAGTGAGAGGCGGCAGAGGCTAAATGGAGGGAAGCAGGCGTTCACAATGCCCCTGTAAACTGCCGGCCTTGTAAACGGCAGGATTAAAGACCATGAAATCCCCCCTGGAGCAGACATATAGACAAAGCAGGCTGGACAAGCTCTCAGTCAGCAGCACCCCGCCTGCCTCTCCTCTCGTTCTCCCTCTCTACCCCTTCATTTCCCAACTGCCCTTGTGTGTCCCCTTGAGCTGAGCCGTGCTCTTACAGGGAGCTCTATGCCTGTTCAGTGTACAATATTATGCCTGTGGTCACCTGTGGTCATCATCATCCTTTGTTGTCAGCTCTGCATGCTGCTTAAGGTGCCACAACACTGATTTTACATGTTAGCTTTCTAATCAGAATCAGTGGGAATTCACATGCCTGAGATGGCAAGAGGAATTTTTGATTCTTTTCCAACCTGTGATCCAGACTCTTGCTTGGCAGACAGTCCAGCTTCCCTCAAGGCCTTAGCAACGGGCTCCAAAGCATCTGGAGGTCTCTTGACATTCACCAGCACACAATGGTTTCTGGCACTAACCGGTTTCATCGGCTGAAGTTACGAGTGAAATAAGGGCTTTGAACTGTTGCCTGCAGGGCAGCCATGTTTCTGTGTTCAGTAGTGAAACCGGGCCTAATGTCTTAAAGTGAAGTCATTAGCAAGCCGTCAGCAGTGGAGTCCATTATTAGGATGAGTTGAGAGGGAGTGTGGAGGGTCATTACCAATCCACACGTGACACTAACACATGGGAGAAGTGCTCTCCAAGAAGCCCACTCATCCATGACTTGCAAAAATGATTTCCTCATGCAGTGGTTTTACAGATGATTTATTACAATTATTTCTCCTCTTGCCTTTTACTCAGCACCTACAGCACATAACCACAGCACCCTAGCAGAGTCTAAATTAATAATTATATAGACACACACGTGATAAATCACCCTTCCTCTTTTGGAACATATCACACTGTTGGACCTGTTCAATCATTTCTATTATTTATTTATAGTATATGTACAGTACATGTGCATTTTGTGTATGCGAGTATTTCACAGATCATTTATTATATTATTATATTATAATTAGTGGTAAAAAAGAGCTGTGTGTAGCTATAAATTCCTCTAGTTATGATGCTTTAATGCATAATTTATTAGGGATGCAATGTGAATATTGCAAGTCATTTTATGAGTCATTTTACCAGAATAGAGTGGATCTTGGTGTGCAGTCTATATTGAATAGAAACACTTTTTACCCTACACATTGAGTAAGATCATAAAAAATACATGCAAATGCAGTGCTACAGTATGTGACACCTTGGTGCAGATGAACATTAACTTTCATGGGTCAAAAATGAGCACTTGGAGAATCTATTTTGAGAGACCTAAAGCATGCATATGAAAGGTCATAACCTACAAGCATGCCAACACCTAAGCTCTTAGTGCATTGAAATGAAGACTACACGTTATGTGTTGACGCGCACATGCACATAAGCACACACGCACACACATGCACAGACACAAGCACAGTCAAAATTAAGCCACATTTCCCTCCCTTGAATGTTCCCAAAGGAATGTCGTCAGCACGCTGCAGTATGATTAAACTTGTCTCTCTACAGCGAAAGACGCCTCTATTACAGTGCAGACACTTGGACTCCATTAGAGATGCACCTCGCAACTTTGTCATCTCCCTCCCAGACAGGCACCACAGCAAACCTCCAGTTAAGTGCCATGGTCGTGGGTTGATTTCCTAAAGGAGGTTTCAGACTCCTATGCTAATCTCAGACCTCAGGCCTCAATCTCTGACATGCACAGCTCTCCATTGCCTCCAAAAGAGACAGACGTAAACAAATAAAAGTTCAGAAGTCAAGTTTTCACTATTTGTAAACAGGCAATTTTGAAGAGGAGCCAAGCTGAAGCTTTTGATTAATGAATCTGGTGCTCGATGGTTTGCCGGACCCCTGATGTTCCTCTGAACAAAGGGGTGCTAATCCTGACAGCAGTCGCACTGCCTGCAAGCATTTAAAGTCCCCCCTTTCTCACCGAGCCACGGGATGCTGAGTTATCTGAGCCTGTTGAAGAACCACCATTAAAACAGCCAGTCTTATTAGAGCACACAGAAAACTAGGGCAGCCCCAGGCATTGGCTTTACATATACACATTGTGAGTGGGTGTGACTGTGCCACACTAGTGGTCTGCAAAATAGTTAGAGAGGATTTTAGTTTGTTGAAACTTGATGAGACCTCTATTGATTGTAGAGATAAAGAGGTAGTGGTAATAGGTGCATTAGGCATGACAACCATTGCACTTTTACTTAATACTCCATAGCTGCTATGGCAGTGGTTTATAACACTTTCATGGCTAATCCAACTTATCATACTTTAAACTATGCTATTTATTGTCTGTAAAGAAGCCTTGTGGGAATCGGCCTTAATAAATAAATAGATTTACACATGATCGCCAAATTAATAGAGACGTACTGTTTTATGAGGGTTGAGAATGTGTCGTGATAGCTACTTCATAGCAATCCTAAAGGCTTCCCCTGCTATGTGCTGCCATGGCCGCACAGCTGTGGAAATAGTGTTGGCATGCTGCTCCTCTCTGCTCCGCTCAGTTCTGTTCTTTTGTTTTCGTATTGATGAGTCAAGTTTCGGCGGAGTCTCTCGCTTCTCTGTCGTTGCTGCCTGTGATTTCACAAAGTGAGACACAAAGTGAAGCACAAAAACTCCAGCACCGTGTCAAGCTTTTCTGTTACCATGGTGTCAGTATTGGTAGTCAGCATCGTGGGAGAGTACAGTTATCTTTTCCATTATAAAACTCTCTCTCTCTGAAAGCTGTGAACACATGTTCATTAATTATTATTTGCATAAGAATGCTGGATAATTAAACAAAGCATGTTAGCATTATGGGATGGTTGACAGGTGAACGCAATCTGCCTCATGAGTAATTAAAGTAGACATCTGCCGCACCCTTGCCAGGCGGTCTCCCATCATCCTCTCTGTCTCCTGTCCCCTTCTCTCCTGAGAGCCGCTGTTTTTCTGATAAGCTCTGCTCTCCCTCTCCCTCCATCGTTGCCTCTGTATCTTTCCATCTCTCGTTGCTAATCCATCTAAAAAGGCAGGTGGGGGAGGTAACTTTCACTGAGTCCACACAACATTGTCTGCACACTGGTGCATATTATCTATGTTCACCATTACACACAGACAATGATGTTGAATGATAGAGCTGCGCCGTGACCTCAAATCTCCCTCTTCACCTCCTCCTCTCTTTTTCTCCCTCTTTCTCCGTTTGTTCTGTTTCTTCCTCTCCTCTTGTGCAATGGGCCTGTGCCTCCTGTTAGAGCTACTTCTCTCTCTTCAGTCACTCTCTTGTCTTGTGCTCAGTGCAGCAGTTCAGTGTCATGCCAGCATGCATCACGGAGCCCCTAACAAATCACACGCACTAGCCACAGTGGAGCCCACCTCAGCTAAAGCTGTCAGGTGGGGGCACTGGAGCGTCCCCTCCACAAGCACACACACACACACACACACACACACACACACACACACACACAAACAGACTCAGGTGCTCAGAGACAGACACACGCAGGCTCAGGTGTGCGGAAACAAGTAGACACACAGGCACTCTTTCTCTCTTTCGCACACACACACACACACACATACACACAGCCACATACACACACACATACACACACACACACACACACACACACACACACACACACACACACACACACACAGGTACACATACCCTACATTACAGCAGTGCCCTCCACAGTCTTATCATTCTTTTATCATATGCTTAATTTCTTGCATGGCTTTGTGTATGTGTCTGAGTTTGTGCACCCGCATGTGCTAAGGTACTTGGGTGTGTGTGTGTATGTGTGTGTGTGTGTGTGTGTCTGTGTGTATGAGTGTGTGGTTGTCTGGAGTTGGTGTGGTTGTGACACATGCTGCTGGATCAGCTCTGAGGCGTGAGTTGTCCGTGCCTCCATGTGCTCCTTAATCTTCCACAACGTAATCAAGGGCCTTTCATCATCAGTGCACAAATTAGACAAGACTCTGAATTATGTTTGATAGCCAGGCTTTCACCTCTGAGGGTCCTTGGTTTCCTCATATCTTCATAATGTGCCATAGACTCTCTGCTGTCCCTGCTGCAGAGCTGAGCCGACTGGACACAATCATTTCTACAGCATATTTTCCCTCTCTTTTACTTAATTAACCTGCCTGGTCTTTATAGTCTTTATATAACTGTGCTATGATTTTAATATATTTTTTTCTGTATGTGGTTGTTGTACTTTTGTACCCTGTCATGAAGACATAGGAGCCATGTATCCATTTTATATATTCTCTACACAGTATAATTCAGGCCCTTTTCGTTGACATACATAGAATTTTCAGGTAGCCCTATGGAAATGTTTGTGGCTGAGGAACTGCAAATACAGTAGCATTAAAAATGCTCTTTGTAGTGACAGACTGAGCTGCTCAGGTTACTGGGATAGTTTCCCTCTACCTGATCGGCATGGCAACGGATGCTGCTGTCCCAGCCGTCAAAATGTGGACATGTCATTCGCTGTCAGCCCTTCATCACGCTTAATGCATCAGCTCGTTCTTAGCGGCCCCTCTCACCTCAGAGTTACTGGGGCAACCTGTCCAACTCACATCCCGCTGTGAAGTTCAAAAGGTAAAGCTTCATCCCGTCTCACAGAGTTACGCACACACACACACACACACACACACACACACACACACACACACACACACACACATACACACACACACACACACACATACACATCCTGACCGTCCATCTCTTCCCCTCTTAATGGACCTGTCCATTGCTATGCATAGCTGCTCACTGCTGGGTGATGAGGGTTGAAGCTTCTGGACAGGTGTGTGTGTGTGTGTGTGTGTGTGTGTGTGTGTGTATGTGTGTGTATGTGTGTGTGGTGGGTGTGTTAGTGGGTGTGTAAAATCTCCTGTGAAATCAAAGTGATGATTGTGTGGGTAAAAGAAGCACAAAAAGAGTCCATCTGAGGTGTCCTTCTGAGTCCGCTGTAGACAGGGGGTGTGAAGAAGGTCGGGAGCTGCTTGTCTGTCAGGCACGCAGGCATTCTTCAGGGACACCTACACACATCAGGCCAGTAAAAGGACCCCACCCATCAGACCCTCCCAGGAGGGGATTCCTCCTGACCCCATTTGTACTCATCTTTGTCTCATGTCACCTTTCAATTGGAGATGTGAAATGGGTCATTATTAGCTCTGTGCACTTTGCCTTACACTCTACACACACACACACACACACATACACACACACATACACGGACACATACAGACACACACACACACACACACACACACACATGGATATAAACACACACACATGGACACTGTCTCAGGTACTGTACACTCAAAGACACCATCTCCTCAGGCTAAACACAATACCTCCTGCAGACACAAAGGCTAGAGGGAAGTATCCACACAGGCAACCCTCAGGGCTTGGGCCTCAGGAGAACACACACACACACACAATATGTCTGAGTGAAAAAGCTTGCGATCCAATAAAGCATAGAGAAACAAATGTTTACATATTGAGTAGAGCGTGTATATTTAATAGCGCAAGACTGTTACATGTATGTTACCTGCTGTGTCTTGCTTTCTTTACGCAATATTATAGTTCTACATTCAGACTGAAGCTCTGCACTGGAGCTGTAGGATAGCCCTTTGCTATCTCTGCTTACAAACGGAAAGCAATGCATCACCATGAAAGTATGACTGTAAGTGTGCTGTCACTCTAAGACTTGCACAATGCATTTCTCCTCTGTGCAGATGTCAGGCTCTCCTAAAGAAGTTCCTACGCCTGGAGTCTATGGCAAGGCCTTTTTATTGTTATTCTAATGGGAGAGCCGTGACATTTCCACTCTTCGACTGCAATGTTAATGAACGTGAGCCGCGTGTCAGTGAGTTAAGAAGGGGATGTGAAGGGGTAAGGAGGAGGATGGCCCGGAAGACAGAAGGCATACGCTCACACACTCACACACACACACACACACACACACACACACACACACATACACATGCACGCACATGCACACGCACACACACACACACACACACACACACACACACATGCACGCACATGCACACGCACGCACACACACACACGCACACGCATGCATGCACACACACACACACACACGCACATGCACGCACACACGCACACGCACGCATGCACACACACACACGCACATGCACGCACACACACACACATACACGGACACACACGCACAGGCACACGCACACACATACACACACTCAGTGGACTGTGAGCACACACGCACAGACCCTCACATTAAGGCACACGCAATTTAAGCTTCACACTTTCTTTTTTAACCGCATTGATACATAGATACCTAAACTGTCTTTCTTTGTTGAACAGACATATTCGTGCAGATGTCTTTCAGTCTCCTGAACACACCCCGTCTCACAAATGAGCCGTCTCACTCTGTCTTTAGCAGATACACTTTAATATAGACCCACTGACTCACTCTTTCTTTCTGTCTCTCTCCCTTTCAAACACACACACACACACACACACACATAGACACACACAATTTTTAATAGATACACTAGGCCAGACACGCATGCAAGCTCCTGGGGAGCGGGAGTGGTGTGGAGTGACAGCTGAAAGCCCCTTGCTGGTGCTGTCTGTCCCCCTCTGCTCCTCTCCCATGGCGCGGGCTGTGGGCAGCTGCAGGTAGTAATTAGTGATTAAATCCGGGGATCAGAGCACAAAAGCGCCATGTAATCACAGAGCATATCTTCTTTAGGAGCCGTCCACAATGGCTTGTAATTAACTAGGTAATTGGCCAGAGATGTCTGCAGATTTCCTGAGTTGGGGGTTATTTTCATGTCACTCTCCGACGCTGTTTCGCAATCCCCCCTCAGTCCTTCACCACCGTCTGGATCAATGACACTAACGCTAGCAACGCCACAAAAGGACATGTGTATGGGGAGCTCCACAGCTCTTTCAGGAATTACATTTGAGTTGCATACGCAGAATTCTCAGAGGCCCTTATCTGAAGTCATCAGTGACGTCTTATCAGTTCCTATTATTTGCCATAATATCATTGTGTTTGCATGGGGTGTTGTGATAGGGCCCCTCATAATATGATTCACTTTCCAGGGAATAGGGAATACTACAGGTTCTTATGCAGCACGTAGAGTACTAGTGGACCCATCACATGGAAATGGCCTAAGAAAGCATTTGTAGTCTGCACAGACCATCTACGATTCGCCTCATTAGGTCCTGTTCTGTGACTGGTAATAATACCGTTATTGATCAAAGAAAAGTATTATATTCTCAGCTTAACACATCAGTCAGTCAGGAAGAGAGTCTCTTTCGAGGAGGCCACACAAGGCGTCAGACCTGATGGGGGGGAGACTTCCCTCCAGCAGTCAGATGATGTGCCCTTGGCTGCCGCAGATCAGCAGCAGATTGATTTTTTGCCATGAGGCTCGAAGATCTCCGCTCACTTAAAAACCTGTTATGAAGCCTCTGATGGTTCTGGCCCACGGGTAAGTGTGACTGCTGTCCCCCTGCATGGTAATTGCTAATAATTAATCTTTTGATAGCAGTGCCAAATTGATCATCCAGGCAAGGACCCCTTGCCGTGCTGTACCGATAGCTGTTCAAACTGTTATTATTTCATTAGCATCGAGGGTCGTTTTTTCCCCCCTTGCAAAGAATGATTGAAGGCCTTTGGCGGGGAAGTGCTATCAGACAGCGCCGTGTTTGGGTCACATGAGCCTGGTTTCCCTCCTGACAGCGCCAATGCTGTTGTCTCTGTCATGCTTGATTATTCATTGTGCCGGCAGCCCAGCAGAACACCTGATCAAGAGCTCTATAAAGCAGAGTTAAAAGCACTAGCAGGAGATGTTATGGTGCGTCACAAATGTCATTGCATTTCATAAAAAGATATTGACGATCCCAAGAGAACTGAGTGGAGAAAGACTCCTAGGTTCAGTCTCCGCTATCTAGCCAACTAATCCATGACTATGACGGCAATGATGATGATGCTTAGATATTTACAGCTATTTAGATGTGCTCTTAGTCACACGGTTGTTAAGAGAAAGCTGCCAATTGTATTCACTGAAAGTTATTTATTTATAGCACTGTTAACAATATGTAATGAAGTGTCTTTGCAGAGCCGGAGGCTAAAAAAACTAGCAGAGTACTTGCACTGCACTGGTGTGTATAATTTGATAAAGGATCTCTGTCTCAGTAGAAAACTCCTGCTGCTGTTAAACCACAATCCAATATGTGCTGTTAAATGTATTATTAAAAATGAACGTGCGCAGGCAGCGTTAGGTCAGCCAGGACATGGTTAGACCAGATTGAATCACCTTAGAGTACATTCAGTCAATTTAACATTAGCTCTCATTCATCCTGCAGAATTTCTCCATTATTTTATACCCAAGGCTCCAGCCACACATAGACGTGTTCTCTCTCTCTCTTTCTCTCTTTCTCTCTCTCTCTCTCTTACACACACACACACACACACACACGTATATACACACATACACTGGCTCATACACACTTATTCATACATACAGACATATGCTCATTATCAGTATTTTAGGTACAATAACCCAGTAATGAGTGTTCAAGTTCCCCACGGAAGCCGTACTTCAAATATCCGAGATATGAAGATGTATATCTTCCTTACTTTTCCAATTACGCTCCGTTCAGATTAAGGTGTCGTCGTGGCACTTGTTTCCTTGACAACACAGTGTGTGGTTCATGAAAGTGCAGTCTGTAAGAGGAAGTGAAAAATCTTCATCCCTCCCTTCCTCCCTTTATGCCTCCATTCTCTTATCTCTCTCTCTCCGTCGCCTGTCTCAGGTTGGGCTAGATCAGGGGTTTCTTTTGTCATGCTTTCAAATGTTTAGTGGGTGTTGGAGTGCTAGCCCCATGGTGCAGTAAATTAGGTCATGAACTGCCTGCCTCCTCCCTGTGGTTGTTCAGTGGCCATGTTTTTCTGATTTCTTGTCTTCTGAGGAGCCCCCCTTTGGTGCGACTGTTTTTACTTATTTTCGCACGTTATCACCGGGCCAACAACAAAAAAGTAAAAGTAATAATAAAAAAGATTCTGTTGATGTAGAATTGATGAAACTCGGTGGCCATTAATAATACACAGGGTTTTTGCAGAAATCAATCTGGGTGCAGGATGTGATGTTGCATTCGGGAGCGTGTGCAGCAGCCGACGCGAGAGCAAGGATGGAGCATGTTGACAGAGTGGCTGTTTGACAGGCGACATGATTCTTTTTCATGTAATTGATTTGCTTTGCCATTGTTTTGTACTGTAGCTTCTCCGTGCAAGGTAACAGAAACGTGATAGATGTACTCAACAGAGTTCATTTCTTCCCCTCCTCACCGCCTGTGCCTTTCCCATCTTTGAATGCCTATGTGCCTAATGCCTGTGTGTGCGTGTGTGTTTGTGTGTGTGTGTGTGTGTCTGTGTGTGTGTGTGTGTGTGTGTATGTGTGTGTGTTTGTGTATGTGTGTGTGCGCACGTGTTTGTGTATGTGTGTTTTTGATCTAACCCCTGAAAAGTATCTTTAGCTAAATATCTGTGATGCTCTTTGATGTTTGCGCTTCCTCTCTTTATCAAAGTGGTAATTAAAATATCTTGTCTAGTGAAGGTAGAGATTTGAAACGGGCTCGGTTTTCTAATCATCCTGCTTGTAAACTAGTGCACAGCTTAAAATGAGACATTATTTTATTAATCCCTGTAAGTGTACACCTACACGTCTGCGAAATGTGTGTGTGTGTGTGTGTGTCACTGTCTGCATCATTACTGCCACTGCGTTCATTTGAGTGTGACCCCTGGTCGGTGGGCTGAGGCAAATATCTCTGTTGGCTTCCAGTGTGTTGTTTTTAACCACAGGCTGTAAATAGCACATTGGTGTTTTGTTTTTATTTTTTGTGCCACTGGACTCAAAGGTCAAATGTGTTTGTCTGTGGTCAGACGCAGTCCCGATGGGTCAGCCTCTGATGTGAGCCCAGTATGTGTGACAGTGCCACAGGCTAGGGTCAGCGCCACAGTGTATGCGGGATTCAGTCAAGGGATTCAATCTCTAATAATGAATGTATTTAGTTGAGAGGTCAATGCAAGGCTGGGAGAAAGAGACACATTCTACCGATACTGAAATTACAATTATTATTGAAAGTGTAATGGGGAATGGGGAGACATTTGTGCGTGTTGAACACACACACACAAAAAGACTAAAAGGCCATACATTTCATACATAACGGATAGGAGGAACAAGCTACATAAATGAAACAAAACAGATTAAAGTTCACTACTACTTCGTTCAGTCAATAAAGCCTGTGAATGTGTGTGTGTGTGTACGTGTGTGTGTGTGTACATGTGTGTGTGTTTGAGTGTGTGTGTGTGTGTGTGTGTGTGTGTGTGTGTGTGTGTGTGTGTGTACTGTATGTGTTCTATTCCATATAAAGCCCTGGCAGGTCCACACAGGTAGGTTATAAAACAGCTCCAGTACTCCTGTGCCCATTAATACTAGGCCAGCCTGGTACAGATGATTGCTCTGATTGCCGGGTTTGAAGCCTGCTGCACACCCCCTTCTAGCACTCACCCAACGTCTTGCACAGTGGTTCTGCCAACGGCCAGGCCTTGTTTCTCTGCATGCTTAGCTGATTTTCTGCTGCTTGACACAAAATCATGATGGTACAGTAATTTCCTGTGTATTAGCCGCATTGTGTATAAACTGCAGGACAGGGTTTTTAATGCAAGTTAAAAAAAACAAAAAAAACATATTAATACTATAATAATTGATAACAATTTATTTTCAAAAATGTATCAAAAGTAGTAGCTAGCAGGTGTAGTAGCCTACGTTTGCCCATCGGCAAGAGTCAAGACGTGAATTCAAAAGATTCTGGCCTTGTTAGGCTAAACTATTGGAAAAAATGTCTGTAAACAAATCTTCTTGCCAGAAAAGAAAAGAACACAAACGGAGGATAGAAAATACAAAAAAGGAGGTAGAAAACACAGAAGGGTTCTTGGCTTAATGTGGGGACAACAGACGAGTGCAAGGCGCTCTGAAGTGTAAAGTTTTAAGGTAGGACAATGAGGACGTTAATACAGTAGCCCGCTGTGGCATGACAATTGTATGGTTGATCTAAATTTTAATTAATTGATCTGAATTGGTTGTTGCTTCTTTAGGTAGCTCACTATACACCTCACATACAGCTGTTTGGCATGTGCGTGCGTGCGTAGGCCTAGGCTAAATGGGTGTTGGTGGTTGTCGCGATCGAGACTCATGCGCACGCATTCACTCCGCGTGTGTGTGTGTGTGTGTGTGTGTGTGTGTGTGTGTGTGTGTGTGTGTGTGTGTGTGTATGGCGGGGGGGGCTGTGGATGATGAGGGGGACCCGGTGCGCGATGTTGCTCCCTGGTCCAGAATAGCGTAGGAGTGGCGCTGATGGTAGTCATAACGGACATAAAATAGTAAACAGTTGTTGGTGGTAGACGAAAATCCTGAACATTAGCAGTACATTGTTCAATTGAGTCTGCACCAGCAGAAAGTGGTTTAATTGCCTTGTTTACCCAGCAATGGAAGCTTGCGCTTAGTCTATTTGTGGCTGTGCAGGGTTGGGTTGGGTGTCATGATTGTTGCCTAGGGGTGATTTAAAAAAAAATCTCAAACCAGACAAAGAGAAAGTGAGAAGAGATGCTCATTTGCTTTGTAGATCATGGCTTGCAGGAGAGCTCTGTATGCGTTTAGAGGGTGTAAGTGTAAAGCAGATTCATATAGTGTATGTATATGCATGAGACATGTCTGTTACTGCTCGTCTGGTCCTGTTACCACTGGTGAAGGTGGTGCTTGGGTGCTGCCTGGGTGTGTGTGTTTGTGTGTTTGTGTGTGTGTGTGTGTGTGTGTGTGTGTGTGCGTGTGTGTGTGTGTTAAAACTTGTGTGTAGGGTGTGTGAGCTTGTATGTTTGGACTCTAAACACCACAAGAAAAAGTCCTGCTATGAAAAGAGAGGAGAAGAAAGCATGAGAAACCAGAGAGCCAGAGAGAAAGGGAGCGAGAAAGACAGAAAGAGGAATTGGTGCTCGCGCAGAGGGAATTATTTATGTCACTTAAACGGGTTTTACAAGGACGCTGCGGCGGAGCACATTAGTCCGGCACTCCCAGCGGATTCGCGCCTCATTTGTCCTCGCTGACATCAGACATGCACTCCTGCGCCGCTGCGCATGACAGCGTGTGACCCCGAAGGCCCGTCGATGTGTCCTCCCACCCCCACCCCCACCCCCCATCACCTCCTCACCGGAAGCCAGGAGATACCTACACACAGGCATGCCACTGCAAAACACACACACGCACACACACACACACACACACATACATACGGCCACACTCTCTCTCTGGCCTCATGCCACAAATCTCCCTCTAAGAAAAGGCCAAGCTTTCACTTCGGCTTTGTGCTTCATTTGAAGGGTTATTCTCAAGAGTACATTATTGTTTCAGTTCACTACAGTACAGTGCCATAATCTCTACTACTCAGTGCAATTTAGATTATGCAGTGAAACCAAAAATAGTTGTAACCCATTTGTGCTCACACAGTAGTGGTGGCGTGATGATCCTTGAAAGTTTGTGGCAGTGGATATAAGCATAACGACTGAAAATGTTTTTTTTTTTTTTAATTCAGAAGTCCTCAGCAGAAAACTCCTCGTTCACCCTCTCCAGTCAAGCGTCCACTGAGTCCGCACTGTCGCTCCCCGGCACCGTTCATGTGTGAACTTACTTGGCTGTGCTTGATATTCCGGTCAGGACCAGGCGCCGCTACAGTGACAGGAGGAGGCTCCCGGGTCAAGAGTCCCTTCAGTGATGAAATTAACCATTCACTCCGGGGGCCGGCAGGTGGACGAGGCCGGCGCCTGCAACCTTATCACGCCGCTAACTCCCGCAATCAGCGTGCCGCGGAGATTAGTGGAACTAAACGCCGGGTGTGGAAATGTCCTTCACTCGGCAAGCAGGTGGCCGTCCATACAAAAAGCGGCTAAATGAATCCGGTCCGTTAACAAATAAGCACCCAGGCTAATGGTACTGCCGGGGGCTTATGTTTCCACCATTACGGAGACTTGTTTAATTTGTCTTTCTTTATCGAGAGAGGGAGGGGGGAGGGAGAAAGAAAGAGAGGGCAGAGAGTGGGAGAGAGGACAAAAGGCATGAAAGTGCTCAGCTTTGCAAATTGGCGAAATATCATCCCACCTCAATTTAATGATAATGTAAGAAGGCAAAGGCTCACACAACCTCATAAGACACACACACAAACACACACACACACACATTTCTCTCTCTCTCTTTATTTCTCTCTCTCTCACTCACTCACACACACACACACACACACACACAGACAGACACACACTCATAAACACATACAAGCATACAGACACTTTAAAATTCCTATTGAAAAGTATGCACTCAGCAAATGGCCTTTTTTTCTATTACTTCTCTCAGCTGTTTTTTCAATTAAATAAGACAGTGTGAACCTCCTGCATGTTTATTTGAGATCCTCTCCTCTCTTGTCTCTCTTCGGTGGCAGCCTGTCCTCCTCTGTACTGTCATCTCCAGTGGCTGGGCTTCCCTCTCTCTGCAGGCATCAGGGCTTTTTCATTTGGCCCAGTAAAAAAAAATGATCTCAGTCTCTGCGAGAGATGAAAATAGGCCGACGAGAAATAAGTCTGCATCACGCCGAAAGCCATCTCTTTTTTTTTTTCTGGGTCATTATTTCCTAGTTTATGTATTTACAGCCTGGAATGAACATCTGAGAGGGCACAGTGACTGTCGGAATTAGACATGTTTGACACCACCTAAAAAGGTGCATGCTGGTGAAAATTCAAAAACTCTTGCGAGGTCTTTGGCTCCTGGCTGTCACACTCTCCCTTATTACGGACTAGTGTCCTCTTGGCCGCCTCCTCCTCCTCCCACAGATTAGTAGTGTGGCCGGGCCATGCAGCAAACGGCCAAACAGCTCGTCAGCAGCCAGCCTCCTGACATTATGACGGCTGCCTAATTAGTGGGGAGGCTGTGCAGGTACCTCTTGACACGAGTCCTAGTTTGACAGGGACTCCGCTCTGTGGGCAGTCGCATGCATTCTGGCCACGCAGGAACAGGTGTGTTGGGTCAAACAAGGTCGTTTGAGCCCCATGCACACTTCTCTTAACGGGTTTGGTATGTGTGCTGAAGTGATTGGGAGGGGAGGGGGGTACAGAAGACTCTTTTCTTCTGTTGGTTAATTGAGGATCCCAAGACGACAAGCGGTCAGTGATTTGGTTTGTGTGCTGTGGGTCTCCTGTCCATCGATTTGAGTTATAATCCCGATGGGTCTATGTCTCAGAGGCCACCGGCTGATTGTGTTCGTCCCCCCTCTGCTTCTCTTTGCGTGTGGTGCTGCTGCGGTCCCTAATGTTTAGTGACACATTGTGCGCGTTCGCCGGTAATGATCACCTTTGGGGATTTCCAGCCTGTTTGTCTCAGCGCAGGGCGGCCAGTGAGCACCGATCAATAGGCCCCTGTCTCATGTCAGCTTTCCTCCGTTTGATTTGCACCAGCACCTCTTCATCTCCCTCAAGAGCAGTTTTGTTGTTGTTTTTGTGTTGATGTTTTACTTTTTTATTTTTTATTTTTTTATTTCCTAGTTCCATCAAGCTCTTTTAAAGTTTCACTTGCTGACGTCCCAGGAGGGATTTTGTCATCATGCAGAGCCAATGATTTGTATACGGTGCTCTTAATTTATTATTTGATATTGTTTCTATAATCAGTGATAAATGGACTACAGAGCAGCATTCATTAAAGCTAATCTGAAACACCCCCACATACACTGTCATATACACTGATATAGATAAAACACAAACATTCACACATTCACACACACACACACACACATGGTACAAAAACACACACTGGCAAGAAGCCCTCAAGGGATGTGTTGACTAGGGAATAGCATTCCTCTTTTAATCACTTAAACTCAACAGTCATATTCTTTTCATTTCTCTGTAACTCAGGGCTACAGAAAGTAATTTGCATAAACTACTGTTCCGTGGTATTCTTGTCATTCTCATTAGTACAGAATTACACTGGCAAACGTAATGACAATATTGAGAATGCGCCTTCCTGTTCAGAGAAAGATTTACATGGCTTGATAATCATTTTGACAGCTGCGGAGAACCTTCAGCTTACTTTGTTTCTGCAGTACTTGAGATCATCAAAATATTTTCTCCATCATAGCAAAGACAAGGCACCCCATTCTCAGGAATAAAGTGTACGTTTGAGTGCAATGACTAATACACTATATGCATGTCATTTGTAAAAGGTAGGGCTCTCATTCACAATTCCTTTGAGGCCCATTACAGGGCCTATCTAGGACGCTTTGTGAAGTGTCTGCAAGAACTAATACAAAAAAATCCCATGTCCTCATCAGCCCTCCCCACTTATTTCTTGTTAATGAGGTTTATTAAATTACAGTTGTACTTTGCAAATTGTAACAAAAGCTTAAATTAGCAAAGCTCCATGGGGAATGTGTTTTTATAATTTGAGTGCAATTAGAAAATGTAAAGAAGGGGAATCTGAGGTCCTAAACAGACATAAGTCATTCGCCATGCAGAGGAGTCATTTAGGATGAGGATTTAGCCCTTGTGAAACAAATGTAATTTTGAGGCTTGCCTTCCGCAATGGATGTGGCGTCACACAATTAATTAGATTCATTTGAATGTTTGTATGTGT
>NC_055973.1:16856769-16869269 GCF_018492685.1 Alosa sapidissima | reverse complement strand
CTAAACTTCTTTCCGCCCCACCCCACCCCAGCCCACCACCGCAAGCCCCTCCAATTTCCTTGCTGAGGACTCGAAAAGCCACAGGCTGGTGTAAGATAAAAAAAAAAAAATGATCACCTAATTCACTCAAGCACAAAATACAATTCCAGCAGAGAGGGAAGAGCAGGAGTGTGTGTCGCGCTTCTACATGCCCAGCAGAAACCCCCCCACCCCCCCACCCCCCCGCACACGTCCCCTTCGAGACAGCTGGACGCAGTAAATGATTGTTTAACCAACACACTTACTCATAGCCAGCTCCACCTGCCAAGCAACATGCAGCTCGCGTTTTGTCAGCATTGTCTCACGATATCTATACCATGAATCACTCGACACACTGCCAGATTCGCCACTGGATTGGATACGCTCGGAGTGAGCGCACTCCTGCATTCGCTGCGGAGCCTGTGCTTAGCCTCATGGCATCAGAGCATTAGTGCTGGTGTCAAAGCTAGTTTAATGGGGAGATCAGCGACAGATTCATACTCATTACTGGCTGCTGATTGAGGGAGAGGCAGAGATGTGGGGTGGTGGTGGTGGGGGGGGGGGGGGGGGGGGGGGGGGGGGGGGTTGGTATAATGAATGAACAAGCCCAACAGTTTCCACGCCTTTGAAATGCCACCTTTGCGCCTGAATTATGCATGTGGACAAACATTGGATGACTAATTAATGTCCCTCTGATGGCACAACAGAGATGTCCCGTGGCCTGCGTTTGTGACGGTCTCACACCTTCTGCAGTGGTGAGAAAGGAAGGCTGGCGGCTAGTGGAGCAAGAAGAGCCACAATGTTTCTGCTGCCTTCACACCATTATTAAGCGTTGTGTGTAAACAACTCTCTCCCGGCACATCCAGAGGAGCCGTATCCACCACCTCCAGAGCTACAGTCCTGCATGTGGGCTTGTGTTTTTGTGGTATGATATGAGTGTGTTGTGGAGGTGCAGGTGCATTGGGTAGCACTCACTGAGGCGGGAGTGTGTGTGTGTGTGTGTGTGTGTGTGTGGGCGGGGGAGGGGGGGGTGTGTGATGGATCTTGTTGGCAGACGAGTCTCCCTCTGCTTGACAGGGTGCCATGTCTGGATCTGCTGCAGCCCTGTGATAATGTGATTGAGGCGTCCGCAAGGATTGCCTGCACGTGAGCGCAGACCATTAGCCCTTAATGAGTCCGCCATCGAAATGTCACGGGTGAAGTGTCTGGCCGTGCTAACCACGTGCGCTTGCTCGAAAAGTCTTCCTTGTGGTCAGAGTACCGTGAGAGTATGATCATCAGGCAATCAGCGAGACCTGTGTGGGGGAGCATTACAGGGGCCTGTTGGAATCAGGATGCGTTTGCAGTCTGACAGAGGCTGATTTTAAGCCTGGTTAACAGCAGACGGTCCAGCTGAAGACTGACGAGACACAGAGAGGCTGAGGGGGCTTTGTCTAGAGCGCGTTTGACAGGGGAGGAACCCGCCCGCAGAATGCTAAAAGCTCCCTCCATGAAAAAAATCCACCCCTCAAGCACAGGTGACTGCCGACAGCCACTGTCGGCTTGAATCACATTTCCATGGATTCCCGCCGATCTTAAAACGCTTGCTTGGGGTGGGTAGGATTTCTCTTCACCACAACCCCCCTCCCCCCCCCAGCCCCCTCACCATGTCTCTCCCTTCCCCCTCTCCCCCCTCTCCTCCCTCTCTCTCTCCCTCCTTTCCTCCGCGTTGTCTTATTCATGAGCTTGGGGGTTCATTGGTTCATTTGCCAACACTTCACTTGTAGACTTAAGAAGACAAACAGGAGCAAATCCATTCGAACAGCGCCAGGCTAAATGACAATTTCGCTGCACCAGTGTTCTAATCATACTGAAAACAGCGGTGGATCAGTGTCTCAACCTTTTGTCTCTCACTGAAGCGCCGCTCTGTCATCACAGTGAAAGCAAGAAAAGTCCAACCCTCAGGCATTCAGAGCTGTAATGGAGAGAGATACTGAAAGCACAGTATATTATTATTAAGGTGCTACTAAAGCATTTTTACAACACTAGATACTTTGCCACAGTGTACACATTCGTGGTTGTGGAAATCGCAGTTGGATAGAGTTTTTTTTTTGAATGACTGCTTTCATCAGGCTGTCTAATGACACAGCAATGTGACATTGTGAAATGATGAAGCTCACATCAGACAGTGCCTGCAGGGCCAAACCAGGCATGTGGAAAAGAAAGAGATCCATCTTTCTCTCTCTCTCTTCTTTTTCTCCCTCTCTCCCTCTCTCCCTCCCGCTCACCTGTCCATCATTCTCTCACTCCCTCTTTCTCATATGGTCTCTCTGTGCTGCCTGAACAGTAGTGTTATCACTCCTATTACAAACATACACATAGAGCCTCAGGGCAGGGGAAATGTAATTTGCTGGAAAAAAGAAGGGAAAAGTTCATTCATTTTTCATTTTGTCTGAGTACAGGTTAGCAGACCTGTGGTATTGATTTATTGTGCTTCCCCCCCCCCCCCCCACCACCACCACCAGATGTGCCACGCCGCTAGCGCTTGTCTGTCTCATAAAAGCACAATCTTTTTTTACGCAAGTATTGCCTCACTTAGCCATCCTCGGAGATCTAGCCAGTCAGTTTGCTTTTAACCGACATGCATTTAAACAGAAAAGATTGAGTTTAAAGACCCCTTAGAGTTATGTCTGTCAGAATAATTCAACATTGTTAACTGACCTGCTAATACGTTTAGGAGAACAACCAGCTGAATATAAACCATCAGCTTTCTTTCACATGGAGTTTTATGTTTTTGTCTCAACGTGTGTACATGTAGCATTATTTTACAGCCAGTGGTTTGTCAGTTGCCATAGGCTACCAGAAGACATTTGTAAGAAAATAATAGCTGTGTATACAGAATTAGTCCTGAGCCAAGCATACAGAATACAAGATACAGACATGTTGGGGATTATGTGGAATGGAATGTGGCTGAGGACCCAGAAGATGTTGCACTATTTGAGATTGGTGCATTCTACCATAGGCGTGAGATTTCATGATGCCATAGGCGTAGGAGTTTCATGATGAATGAAACTGTTATAGAATGTGTGTGATGAAGGGCTCACCCCTCTCCCTCCATGTTCAACTCAGGTTTGGCATCCTGCATTTGTACAGTTGTTCATTCAATACTGTCATCTTGCCAGTTCACTAGCATGGAATTCAGCTGTCATATATTATGGATCTTCCTGGTGAGTCACATGAGACTTCATCAGCAACTGCATATTGACCCCCTGAGTTCAGACTTTCTTTCTAATTACGATAGTAGTGGCATTCCCCTTTACAGTTTAATATGTGGACATAGTATTCACATCAATACTTAACGTACAGTTACTCTCCAAACAAGCCCACATCTCTTCCCCCCCCTCCCCCTTCTTCAGTTACAGTGGCAACAGTCATGCATGGGGTGACAGTTTGAGGAGCCTGCAAGGTGTGCAGCGGCCTCTGTGAATCTGTCAAGCCTCACCTGTTCCCTCCAGTGCCCACGTACCTGAGTGTACTGGCAAGATGAGCAGTTCTCCTGCGTGAGACAGAAGGAAGGTGGGGGTGGGGGGTGGAGGTTGTGTGGAAGATGCAGCTCGCTACATTGGTTCATTGTGCAGTCGTTTAATGAGATCACATCGCTCAGCGAGATTCATTTGCTGTGCATAGACAAAATAGATTTAATTAGCCCACTGTAAGGGGAGTGCGTGTCTGCTTGTGCGTTTTTTGTTTTGTTTTTTGAGAGGGAAAAAAAAAAATAATGACACATTTACATTTACACATTACATATTCTAATTAGTTGTGCCTGGGTTTTTACCAGAAAGCATAAAGTTCAGCAAATAGCAAACAAATGTGTTTCTAATAAGGCATCTATTTGTCACTGTTCTCTCACTCTCCTTCTCTCTCTCACTCTCCTTCTCTCTCTCTCTCTCTCTCTCTCTCTCTCTCCCTCACGCCAATTGTTTGTTCCTGTTTGAGTTTGGGTACACGTTGTTGGGGTGAATTCAGATGCAGTGCTGTGCGGCGGCGCCTTGTGCAAAGTCTCAGGGTCGGCGGGGCTTTGGCTGGACATGAATGGCCCTGCTTGTGTGAGAGGCTTACTTCACAGCCCAGTGGATGGGTGGAGTCTGACAGCAGCTATGTGCTTCATAGTTGCAGCTGATGGAGGAGGAAGATAGACATATATTTCCATACATATGCATATACAGTACGCACCCACATACACAAACATGCAGAACATGTGGAACACTTTGTCAATATGAAGAAAGAAATTAAAGGGTATTAAACCAATTTTAAATATGTCCAATATAGCCTGTTGATTAAACTATTTTGTGTCATTACCCTCTGGTAGGATGTTTACCAACATGACTCCCAATTCCTAGAAATGCTATCAAATTTAGCAGCTGGGTAATGTAATATTTTTTCCCTAGCCCCTGACCTTTCCTCGAAAGCATTGTAAATTCCACATCAATATTTATAAGTACATAATGAAGTAGAAAAACAGGCAGAATTTTTCATACGCCAGTGAATGATTTATGCTTCTCCACTGTGGCTTGCTCTTAATTGCCCAACATGCGCGTTAGTGTCTGCTTCACCCTGACGGATGGCTGAATCAAAAAAACTTTTGGAGAGCTGTCGCTCTCCTCCCTCTCTCTTTCTCTCACTCACTCTCTCACTCTCTCTCTCTGTCTCTCTCTGCACAACTGCAATCTGGCTCAGCAACATGTGTCAGGTGGTGAGACGAGAGAGAGGGAGAGAGAGAGAGAGAGAGGGAGAGAGAGAGAGGGAGAGAGAGAGAGGGAGAGAGAAAGGACACCAGGATTTTTCTGTGAGCTTTGCACTTTGTAACAGAAACATCAATTACCTCAGTGATTGAGTAATGTTAGCAAAACTCTCAGGGTTGTCTGCTCAATTGAGATGAATGCGTCGGCCAGGGATCTGCTGTGGGGTTTTTTTCCCCTCCTGCTGTTGTCATTGGTGTTGTTGTCATTGCTGTTGTTGTCGTTGGTGTTGTTGTTGTTGTTGTCCTCTTCTGTGTGTGTGCAGTCTTTTGTAATTACTGCCCACTCTTGTGTCTAACTTCTGTCATTAGCTGCTGCTAACGGGCTTCATTATCTGTGCTTCCCATTCTGTGTCCACTATATACTGGGTCTGAGCCTTCACTCAAGCCTGACTGGTTGAAAGCGTAGAGCGCCTGTGCAGCAGTATCACCAGTCATTTTATTGTTGTGACATATTCCACAGCTAATGACTGATGCCTTAGTTCCCCACTCTCACACTCTTCACTACTGTAATACTCTCTCTCCCTCTCTCTCTTCTTCTCTCTCTATCTTCCTCTCTCTCGCTCTCTCTCTCTTTCTTTCCCTCTCTCTCGCTCTTTCTCTCCCCCCCCTCTCTCTTCCCCCACTCTCCCCCCCCTCTCTCTTTCTCTCTCTCTCTCTCCCTCTCCCTCTCTCTCTCCCTCCCTCTCTCTCTCTGCCCCTGTCTCCTTCTTGCTGGTGGCTCTGCTGGCATGGTTGAATCAGTCTTGCCCTAGCAGTCGGGCGGTGGCAGTGGGGCTGCTTCCTGGAGCCAAAGCCACATGCTAATGCACATGTAATCCACATCATCCACGGCCGCGCTCCCAGGATCATCCCCGAGGCCAGCCTGCCAGAAGACTCGTGGCCACCGCCACTTCCTCCTCTCTCCCTCTGTTTGTTGCCCTCATGCACTCTTTCACCCCATCCCTCATGATCGCTCTCTGACTGTCTTTCTGTCTCTCACTGCCTATTTCATCTTCTTTGCATAAACATATTGCAAGAGAAGATCACCAATGATGTTTTTTTTTTTATAGGATGATTATCATCTGTAATCAAACATTTATTATTTTTTGCTGTATTTTTTTTGCTGTATTACTTAATAACATTGCAATTGGTGTTCTGTAGACGTGCTGTTTACTACAGCTTTCAGCCTGTTCGTTCTGGCAATGATGTTCCTGGAAACATTTTTAGACAAGCGTTAAAACACGTGTGGGTAAATGCTGCTAATTTCAATGGCATGTTTCCATGGAGCACTTAGAATTTCTGAAGCTCGGTGGAAGCAAGGCTTTTAATTTGATGTTTCTATGGATCTCTTGAGTGCACACATACAAACACACACACACACACACACACACACACACACACACACACACACACGAGATGCCAGATTTAAGAGACTGAATCAGTGCTGCTGAATGGGCTCTGCTGATTGCATCTGATTTAGAGAGTCAGGTGTCGCTATTAGCGGTGAAACGCCGCACAGAAGCCCCCCCCCCCCCCCCCCCTGCCATGGCAACCTGCTATCCAGGTGTTGATTTTCTGCAATAGAAGCGACTGCTGCCTCCATTTTTCTATGTCTGTCATTCAAAAGGAAATATGTAAGACCAGAAAGAGTCATGGACTGCAGTGTAAAATTGTGTGAAAATCACTTTTCTGTTATTTGGACCTCACATCCTTCAAAATTATATCTCTATCAGTCGCCTTTTAAATATGTCTTTAATTGACATAAAGATACATAAATAAAATATATTATCATTGTCCTCATAGGATTATAGGCAATTTAAGCATATAGGTCTTTTATTCATTTGCTTTTGCCCGTGGAATGTAAAGTTCAAGGTATTTCATCTCCCTATTACTGTATGAAGCATGCATGAGAAGATGGTAAACATGCCTTTAAAATGTAGCCTCTGTGCGCCTCTCTGATAACCTCTGCCTATCTTAATAGGCCGGCCCGAATCTTGATTGAAATCTCCCGCTCGCTTCCCAGAGCAGTCAATCAGCGTCAGCTCTGATGTCCTCCCAGCAGCCCCCCCCCCCCCCCCCCCCACCTCCCCCTCGCAGCATGCTCGCCTTGCACACCGCCATACTCTCCCACCAGCAAGGACGCTTATGATTCCTCCCAGAAGGCTTAGGGTGTTCTTTTCTCCTGTTCTGGTGTAGGTGGCTAACTAGTCCTTAGTGCTGTAAGTGAATTGGCTAAGACAGCATCAGACGTGTGTCAGCAGGCGCTGCGTTGTGATTAATTGAGTGTGTAAGAGCAAGTGTAATGCTGGAGTGTTAATGTTTCTTCTCTTTTCTTTCTCTTTCTGCTCTCTGTGCGGTGCGTCTGGATTCCTGCTTCAGGTATGTCTACTATCTTTATGGTACTGAGGTTGCATGGCTATGTGGTGTCAAGTGGTCTTTGTTGTCCTTAACTGTGTTAACTCATTTAAGCAGAACCACTTGTATTGCTGTCAAGTCTGTGGATCCCTAGCATCAGGTGTCAATTTTAAAACTTCAGTTGAAAATGCATTTGAGTCACAAGTGATAGTACTTTCAACTGTGTGACTGAAAGGGAAAAAAGTTTATATAGAGAGAATTTGGAACTTAAGCTTAATCTTAATTCGTTTAGGCGTTAGAAAGACATAATTTGTGTGCACTTTCAGAAGTTTGATGTTAATCAAAAAAGATATATATTTATAATTAGATTTGAACAGATATTGCATATTGTGCATGAGCCAATGATAACATTTTTGCAAAGGCAATTCAATCTAGGTGTTTCATGATATTGTGGAATAGTTTATGAAGTGAAAGAGATTTGACCTTGTAAAGTGGCAGATTGAAGAAGAAAAGTTTAATGTGTATCTAGCAGTATATCAATATAGATCTGCTCACCTTAGAAAGTCCTTTAGAAAGAGTAGGGACTGCTCTCTTTATCTGCTAGCCAATTAGCTTAGACAATAGTGAAGCTCACAGAGAGAATCCTTAGCAGTTTTGATAGGGAATGGACGTTAGACACATACATAATCTTGTTAAAAGGAAACAGGAAATGCTACAGCCAAGTAAATAGAGGGAGCACAGATTGAGAGAGAAGCAGATGGGCCTCAGATGGGATCTTATTTGGGCTTAGTGATTGAGTCAAACTGTAACTACTGGAAAGATTATGAATTATGTCTTAAATATCAGAACAGGGATTTGGAAAACAAAAGCAGTGGACTTTGTAGACATTTTTAATTAGTGTGTGTGTGTGTGTGTGTGTGTGTGTGTGTGTGTGTGTGTGTGTGTGTGTGTGTGTGTGTGTGTGTGTGTGTGTGTTTCTTTCTCTGTACATATGTGTAATGGCATACTGTATGTATTATGATGAATGTCTGTTTAACAAAGTTAAAGGAAGCATTCCTATCCATGTTGAAACTAAATCTGTATCCTTCTGCTGCAAAGTCACCCTAGAAGAGAGAGACAGGGAGGGAGAGAGAGAGAGAGAGACTCAAAATAAACACACATCCATCCATTTAACTAGATCATATTCTGCACAGGCCCAGGTTTCTTTTGTTTCCTAACAATAGGGGCATTTGCAGGGGGACAAATCTGTTATATTATTACTCTCCCATTTCTCACTGCAGAACAATCCCTCACACGTTAGACTCCAATTTTATTAACATTAGCCGATCAAAATGCACTTATTGGATGCTAAAGCGCATATTGTCAGATTTGTCTATGCGACTTGTGTGCCTGTAATTGTATTTCGCTCTCTGAATGCAATGCTTCCATGCTATTCTCCTGTAGCTTTATTCAGGCAAAGCAAGCAACTCTGTTCTCTTTTGAATGGGAGTGAAGACAAAGGGGCCTGTCTGCATAATTGAATAGGGAGAAAAATGAAGTTGCGTTGGTGCTAATAAAACGTCTCTAGAATGTTCTCTTTCACGGTACGGCTGTCATATTTCAATTTAAAAATGGTGTTGCTTTGCCGCACAGAGCAGTATTATTTTCCAGCATACTATAATGGAAACGCACAACCCCTAGGTTACATTTCAGTTTGGCAGAGACTTGAAACAAGTTATTATTTACTAAATAATACAAATGTGTGTGTGTGTGTGTGTGTGTGTGTGTGTGTGTGTGTGTGTGTGTGTGTGTGTGTGTGTTTCTCTATTATTTTCTTAGCATTTGGGTAATGTAGTCTGAAGGTTGTACTTTGGGGAAGACCTTAATTAAAATGGGTGCTGGGGGCAACAGGAGTAGACTGTAATACATCACACCCTGGCAGCGGACACAGATCATTGGCTACTGAGGTCAAGTCATGTGACAACCTGGAAATATGAATGTTTTCTGGGGGGCACCATCTATGTGAATTTTGTGCAGTCAGGGTGTGGTACTTAAAACAGGAAGCACCCACAATGTTCAGAACTGAAGAACAAAATGAAGACATTCAATTCTACATAATGGTGTAATACAGTGCTTATTGCCCTCTCTACATGATAACAGTGCTTTCCTGCTGAATTGTCGGTGGGCATTGCGATGGCCATTTGCCACGGCTGACAGCACTGTTTGCACAGTTTCCCTCTCATATGCTGAGCTGAGGCAAGTTCAGTGCTGGAGGTTAATGAGGGCGAACTAGGCCTCGAGTCACGGTTTTTACACTGAAAGGCCATACTTCATAACCTTAAAGTATCCCAGCAATGCTGGAAATGTTCTTTCAAAGGAAGCAAAGCTTTGATGTGTTCATGTTGCTGACTGAAACTGTCACAGGACTCATCCGGAGCAGGCCTTGCTCCGATGACTATGAAAGAAGACAAGGCTTTGGTCTGCTGTAAAAGTGGTGGAGGGTGAGCAGCATTAAAGAGGATGTTTTCCCCAAGTCATGATGGCACACATGCACCCTCTTCTCTTAAGACTCACAGAGAATGGAGGCCCTGAGGTGAATAGCACCATATGACTGGCAGCTTACTATTGGTGAAATATCTCTCTCTCTCTCTCTCTCTCTCTCTCTCTCTCTCTCTCTCTCTCTCTCTCTCTCTCTCTCTCTCTCTCTCTCTCTCTCTCTCTGTGATCCTCTGTCATCTTCTGCCCCTCCATTCAGAGTATGTTTATCTGCTTCTGTTTGGAAATGTTGTTTCGTTATTGCAGTGTGTGGAGTGGGTTATTGCTTGGAAGGGAAAGCAAAATTGACACATTGGCTTTTGGAAAGTCCACTCTTCCACACAGACACACACAGACACACACACACACACACACACACACACACACACACACACACACACACACACACACACACACACCATAGCTGTTTTTCTACTCAGTCAGCTCAATTATGTCTTGAGTATCTGAGTATCATCTAGCGAAGAGACTCTTTATGTGTGCGTTATTTAGTTATTTTTTTCCATAATGTCATAATAGTTTCTTGCAAGATATTGGTGGGTGATTTGTCTCATTTTACAGCTAATTGAATAATATTACATTCACAAGGTCTATCATGTTTTAAATGAGTCGCTCGCAGTGAAATTCACAAAATGCTGCCTCTTGCAGCACAGTTAAATCTCCAATGTCACACACACTCACACACACACACACACACACACACACACACACACACACACACACACACACACACACACACACACACACCACACACACACACAAATACACACACACACACACTCACTCACTCGTAAACATACACACACACTCACAGAGGCAGCATTCCTCTTTAAGAGTTGGTGGTACTTCACTCTCCGAGTTACAGTGTGTGTCAGTGAAGCCATGTTTTATATTCCCCACAGTGGCCAATATGAACCTGTGTTCTGCCCGTTTAGAAGCCAGATGAGAGGGGGATTGAAAGCTTGGCTCCAGCCTGGAACTGAGCCGCTATTAGTTGTTAATTCTGAAACAAATTATGCAATTAGCTTCCCCCTCGTCTGAATATGGGCCATAGAAGAGGACAGCCTAACCTTCACTCCTTCTAGTCTGCCAAAGGAAGCTATGGGTGAAAGTGGTGGGGGTGGGATGAGGCATTTAAATTCAAGAATATCCATTGCCTATGCAACAAGCTTTCCCATGGCTACCAAGTAGTGTTACCAAATGACACCTCTGATCGCTTTCTACATTGGCTTTTATTTATGGGGATTTTCATGTTTTTTTGCCTCTTTCAAAGGTATTTGTGTCCTTAAACAAAGCAACAATTTGCCTGTGCAGGGAAGATAGCATTGTCAGGGGAGCAGAGCTCTGGAAGTCCTTTCTCAGTTCCCTCCCTGTTTAAGGGGTTATGACTGGAAGGGGTCTGTTGTGGATTGCTCTCTGTGGAATAGACCTTGAAGTGTTCGTCACTAGGTGCAAATGCAATACATCCCAAGCTCCTTATTTATTTTCAGCATTCAAGGCTGTATTTATCTCAAACAATTCATTGTTTATATTATATATTAGTGTCAGCATATAATACGGCATGGTAGAGCAGCAGTAACGCCCCCGCCTGACGTTACTAGGTTTGTTCTGGGTTCGATTCTCAAACCCGTCATCATGAGTTACTTTCAGTGTTTCCCATACATTGACTTATTTGTGGCGGCCCACCACAATATCAGCATTGACCACCACACAATGATTTTCTATGTTGTGTTGTACTACTTAAATTGGATGAAATCCTTTCATTGTAGAGCTATGTGCACTTTTGCGCAGCCTCTCTGTCCCTCAATGAACCTGCATGCACGTTTAAAGAAAACGAAAAATCCTGCAAGGATTTTTGTTGGCATAGAAGACGACTAAGGCTAAATCGTGATTAAATCCGGTTAGCATCATAACCATGTTGCACAAATTTGTTCAAAACTGTGAACACCCCCTGTCACCTACCACCACAAATAGAATTCAATTATGTGGGAAACACTGACTTTGGCTTAAACCGTTTGCTAAATACTAGTCAACTTTACTAGAACTTCTAACTTTAACTTATCTTATGTGAATACATTTGTGAACATAGAGAGTTATTTGGTCTGACTGTATTACTTTTCAAGGGAAAGATAGGTGCTCCCTCAGGACAATAATCTGAAGCAATAGTGCATCACTGAAACATAGCATCTTTACCAAAGTTGTGAGTAGCATAGCAAATTATTAATCCATGAATAATTATGATGAAAAAATAAGACTCAGGCTAGTCTATACAGGCTAGTTTAGTGAATGATCTGCAATTGTGGCATGCAGTCACATAATATTTTGAAATTCTCAATGAAAATATGAATGTATTACCTATGTAATCACAGTTTTAATGACAGTTTAGTACTGTTAATGGTCGCCTACTTCATGTAATAGTTATGTCATGTGTTTTTGTAAATTATTGCCTGAACATGTGACTGGATGAAAGTCAGATATTGTGTGGTGCTTATGAGCAAGCTTCCGATTCAAAGCTCTTCGACCAGTGTGTAGTGAAGCGGGATCTTTATCTGTGGGCCACAGAGAGGCCGAAAGCCCTCTTATCTCTGCAGGTCTGGCCATGTGTTTAAACTGAACACTGAACACAACAGAGACCTGGTCAGACAGCCACCCATGCTGTCTGAAACACAAACATGCTAGCCCTCCCAAAAACCACACAGCACAGGGTGGCAAATCAGTCGCTGCCAAACTGCAGTTGGAATGGTTGTGAATAGTGGATGTGTCATGTCCTGTGTGTGTGTGTGTGCGTGTGTGTGTGTGTGTGTGTGTGTGTGTGTGTGTGTGTGTGTGTGTGTGT